>NC_057809.1:70861504-70872560 GCF_018294505.1 Triticum aestivum | reverse complement strand
GGAGGGACCACGCCGTTTCGTCGCCGCCGGTTTTTTTAAAAGAAAACCAATTTAGTTTTTTAGAAAAAAACCCTAGTTCGTTTTTTAGATCGGTTCGCCGGTTTTTCCCGGTTCTTCTATTTAGCGGACTCTTGTCCGTACGTTCATTTTAACGAACGGTTTTCGCTCGTTAGTTACAGACAACAAACGCTCGTTCGTTAGCCTGTTTGTCAGTTGTCTTTTATCGGATTTTTCCCGCGGTTATTTCTGATCGCAATTTCTGATCCGATTTTCGTTCTAGTTTATCTTTTCGCTCGTTTGTTGGAATCAGGCGATTCAAGCGCCTAGATCTTCGTCTCGAGACCCTCTTTTCGTTTAACCAACTTGAACAAGCTTTTGTTACTGTAAAATTTGACCTAGGTTCAGATTAGTAAAAGGATCTTGTTTCTTTCGCCATTTGAGTTTCGTTGCTCCATTCGATTTGATTCTTTTTGCAAACCGGAGTTCTTAAATTGAACTTTCTGGTTAGACCTTATTTGAGTTTTACCCGTGCTTCTTTGCTTGTTTGCTTATGTATGCTATTGTTTGTTTTCCATAGAATTCCCGGAGTGCGAAGCGTGTTATTTGGAGTCTCTAGGTTAGCGGATCGTCAGCAAGGCAAGTAACAATTTGATCATATCCCTTTATCACCCAATTTTATGCATTAGGTCCAATCCTCAAACATTGCATGATTAGGATGTTATTAATATGTGGGTTGGGAAGTAGTTGATGAGTTAGAACCTATTGCCCTGTTACATTCGAACCCTTGGGAGTTACTTCCACGTATTTCTTATATGCTATGCTATGCTCATAGACGTGGTTTGGGTAAGTGAATTCCATGACAAATGTGAGATTGATAATTAATGGTTCAACTTAAGGTGGCAACTTAAATACACATCTGGGTGGATTGAGGCACCTGGAGTACCCAGTGTTGCATGTATTTTTTGGAAATCCTGGAGTACCCGTGTGATCTTCCTATGGACCGCCACCCAGGCTCAAAGGGAACTGAGATGATTCATGCTAGAAACTTCCGTGTGCAGCCAGAAGCTATTATGGGCTCTAGCATTGTTGAGTAAGGTACATGAAGCTCTCGAAGAGGTAGATCAGCAGGTAGTGGGTTGTAGGATTGGTATGGTCTGCCCGGACTAGAGAGTTAATGTTTCCGAAAGGCTGTGTCTCAGTCATCCATTTCTCAAACATCTTGTAGTGCGAGAAATCCAATGGAGGAGATCGAGTCTTGTGGGAAAAAGTGCGCAAACCTCTGTAGTGTGTACAATCTAATTATGGTTAGCCATGTCCCCGGTTATGGACATCTTGAGTATCTAGTACTTGGAGTATCTAAAGTATCTCATCACTCTAAATTAATATTTTCGGGTTGATAATTACTTTAATTGGGATTGAGTTGGAGGAACCTTCTCAATGATGTTTTAACTACCATGATAGTTAAATTAAAACCTATTCCTTTGTTGTAGGGAAAAATTGGCTTTTCGCAAAACTGTAACCATAGAGCTTTCCACCAGCCAAATATGCATGTAGTGATAGCATTATTCTGTTCTTGCTCTACTGTGTTACTTTGCTAGCATATTCCATGTGCTGACCCGTTTTCGTCCTGTAACGTATTATGTTGCAGACTTTTCAGATGAAGAGTAAGGTTCGTTAGGTCGTTGCCGTGCAACTCAGCAATGCCGTTGGAGTGGATGGACTCACTTTATCTGCCAAGCCTTCCGCTGTTATCGTATTAGATGGCCTTAAGCCATATTTATTGTAATAAGTTCTCTTTGGAGACACTCAATGTAATAAGTGTGTGATTGCTACTCTGTTATAAATCCTCGAGTACTGTGTGTGTCAGCATTACCGATCCAGGGATGACACTGAAGCACAGAGACTTGCTCGTTTGAGGTTGGGTCGCTACAAGATGGTATCAGAGCACACGCTGAGTGTAGGACACGACCACTAAGCTAAAAGCCATAGATCACTATTCTCTTCTCATTTCTGACTCCTCTCCAATTTCTACTCTTTAGGATGGCGGATGCAAGGAACAAGTTTTCACAACCGGATGAAGAAGCACCTTTTGGACGACACTTGAAGGAAGTCACTAGGTACCTGAACATAGGAATACCAAGCTTCACCGGGACATACAACGCCACCTTACCAGAAGGGGAGCACTGGATGATTCAAGTACAAGTTCCAGGAAGAACCTTCACGCTAGTCACTAAACCCATAGAATTTTCCTTTGATGCACCAACCTAGAGTTTAGGAAAGAGTATGGCAGCTCACATCACCATGGGACGAATTGGAGAAGTTTACCAGAAGGAGCTTAAGGATACTATCTACCAGATCTGTGGGCGCCGAGATGAGCAATGGGAGATGATCAACATCAGGAAGGATAGATCCATTGCAGCTTTCATCCAGGAGTTAAACCAGCACATTCGACGTCAGGAGAACCAAATGTGCGCAGACATGATTGTAACACCCACGATGCGGCTATATCTCCCACGTGTCGGAGCATGACTTAGAGGCATAACCGCATAGTAGGCATGTCGCAAGAGGGGTAATCTTTACACATCCCATGTACTGAATAAGAAAGGGATAAATAGTTGGCTTACAATCGCCACTTCACACAATACGTAAATATAGCATTACATCAGCCAAAATACAATCAAGGCCTGACTACGGAACCAAAATAAAGAAAGACCACCCCTATTGCTAGGTCCCCGATCAACCCGTCTGGGCTCCACTACTGATCAACTAGAAACGAAACAACACAACGAACATGATCTTCATCGAGCTCCCATCTGAGCTGGGTTGCATCACCTGCACTGGTCTCATCGACACCTGCAACTGGTTTTGGAAGTAATCTGTGAGTCATGGGGACTCGGCAATCTCACACCCTCGCGATCAAGACTATTTAAGCTTATGGGTAGGAAAGGGTAGTGAGGTGGAGCTGCAGCAAGCACTAACATATATGGTGGCTAACATACGCAAATAAGAACGAGAAGAGAAGCAAAGCACGGTCGTGAACTAGAAGTGATCAAGAAGTGATCCTAAAACTACTTACGTTCAAACATAACACCAAAACCGTGTTCACTTCCCGGACTCTGCCGGAAAGAGACCATCACGGCTACACACGCGGTTGATGCATTTTAATTAAGTTAAGTTTCAAGTTCTCTACAACCGGACATTAACAAATTGCCATCTGCCCATAACCGCAGGCACGACTTTCGAAAGTTCAAACCCTACAGGCGTGTCCCAACTTAGCCCATCACAAGCTCTCATGGTCAACGAAGGATATTCCTTCTCCCAGGAAGACCTGATCAGACTCGGAATCCCGGTTACAAGACATTTCGACAATGGTAAAACAAGACCAGGAAAGCCGCCCGGATGTGCCGACAAATCCCGATAGGAGCTGCACATATCTTGTTCTCAGGGCACACCGGATGAGCCAGATGTCGGGTTGGCATAGACCCTGGTTGCCCAGGGGGCGCCGCACATCGATCAGGTTGGACCAACACTTAGAGAAGCACTGGCGCGGGGTGGGGGGGGGGTTAAAATAAAGATGACCCTCGGGCTCCGGAAACCCAAGGGAAAAGGCTAGGTTGTTAGTGCAAATGTAAAACCAAGGTTGGGCCTTGCTGGAGGAGTATTATTCAAGGCGAACTGTCAAGGGGTTCCCATTATAACCCAACCGCGTAAGGAACGCAAAATCAAGGAACATAACACCGGTATGGCGGAAACTAGGGCGGCAAGAGTGGAACAAAACACCAGGCATAAGGCCGAGCCTTCCACCCTTTACCAAGTATATAGATGCATTAATTAGAATAAGAGATATTGTGATATCCCAACAATAATCATATCCCAAACATGGAACAAACTCCATCTTCACCTGCAACTAGCAACGCTATAAGAGGGGCTGAGCAAAAGCGGTAACATAGCCAAACAACGGTTTGCTAGGACTAGGTGGTTAGAGGTTTGACATGGCAATATGGGAGGCATGATATAGCAAGTGGTAGGTATCACGGCATAGGCATAGCAATAGAGCAAGCAACTAGCAAGCAAAAATAGAAGTGATTTCAAGGGTATGGTCATCTTGCCTGAGATCCGACAAGGAAGAAGAACGAGTCCATGAAGAAGACAAACGGACGTAGTCGAACGGATCCTCACAAACGCGACGTTATTGAAACTAATACGAAGAAGCAACACCGGAAAGAAGCAAAACAACATGGTAAACAACCATCACATAAACATGGCATGATGCACAACCAAGTATGATGCATGTCCGGTTTAATGAGGCATGGCATGGCAAAGTGCACAAGCAAAGATACAAGTTAACTGGAGTTCAATATGCAACGAGTTGCATATTGACGGAACACCACATCAATTGTTTAGTTCACTCCCGGTTAGGTACTCAACAATATTAAATGTTGGTTAACATGGCAAGAGGTGAAGCATAATAAAACTACTTAACTAGGCAAGTTTAAATGAGGCCGGAACAACAAACAACAAGTCCGGAAACTCCTCATGTGCATATTTTAGGTTTGGTGCTGATCTGCCCTAAACACAATTTTAGAGTTGTTAAACATACAAGGAAAGTACACCATGTTAAACTAGGCAAATTTCTACCCCATTTACATATAAAGTTTGTTAAGTTTGGAGCTACGGTTATTTAGTTATGAATTAAATTATTTTAGCATATTATTTAAGCAAATTAAAGCAAACATCATTTTAAACATGTCAAATATGATTGAAAGTTGGATATTATTAAACTAGAAAAGATTCTAAGCATTTTTCATATACAATGTTTTTAGAAAAGATGCATGGTTGGTGAGTTATGATATGCATGGAGCTTAGGGGTTTTTCTGCAAATCTGTAATTCCTGGGAAAAGAACAAATTCGTTGATAGGGAAAAAATAAAGTGGGCCGAATCTGCTGGACTGGGCCAACAGTGCATAGGGGAGGCTGGGCGCATCCTCACCAGAGGGCCCATAGGCCGTCTCGGAGATGGGCTAGGCAGCGCGCGAGGGAGCTGGGCCGGCTGGCGGTTCAAGGCCCAAAGAGCTGCGCTCGTCTCGCTCGATGCGGGGCGAGGCTCTGGGTCGTCCTCCTCGCGCAAGGGCGAAGCAGAGGAGGCGAGCAGGGCGGTGGGATCCGGCCAGGCAGGGCCGTGCCTGGAGGAGGAGGCGGATCCAGCCGGATCTGAGGCGGGGAAGGGTGTAGACGGTCCATGGCGGCGGCGCTGTGAAGAAAAACACCGAGAGGCGGCCATGAGATAAAGAGAGAGCTTGAAGACATGGGGAAAAGTAGGGAAAGGGAGAGGCGATAGGGTCCTGGATCGATCGAGATGGGAAAGGGCGGCTGGCGTGGTCGTGGGGACTGAGTCGCTGGAGTGGCACGGAGACCCAGCCAAGGCTGACTTCTACCGGTCCCTGCGAGAAGACACAGAGGAAGAGAGAGATGAGATGATGGAGATGAAATAGAGGGAAGAAGTAAAGGGAAAAGGCGAGGGAGTCTTGGCCTGGCGCTCCGGTGGCGTCGAGCTCTGGCCGGAGATGCTGCCCTGTGGGCGCGCTGTCGCGAGGAGCGGCGGGCGCTGGACGCGTCCGGGAGCGCAGAAGCGAGGGGATCGAGGAACGGAGCGCGATGGTTGGTCGAGCATGGAAATAGAGAAGAGATAGTGGGGTGGTGGCGGCTAGGAGGATCCCTAGGAAAAAGGGTTAGGTTCAAAATGGACTAGGGGTAGACTAAATATATACATCACGGATTAGGTTAGGGGCTATCTCGACCCTACGATCGCAATCGGACGATCGCGTATAAAATAGCTAGGGAGTCCAAATAAGAAAACGGTGATGTTTTGTAGATGTTTGGGGATGATCCGGACAGAACGGTGACGACTGCCCGGGTCGGGTCCGGGGAAGTTTCAGACGAGCACGTGAGGGGTCGGTGCACTGTGCAAAGAGGGGTTTTCGGACCGAGCGATCGCATCGAATGGCTCGGAACGCGAAGAGGGGTAGGTGGATGTACTAGGTGGGTTGTGGCGAGGCTGAGAGGAGAGAAGAGAGAGAGGGCCCGACAGCAGTTTACGGAGACCGAAAACGTCTGACGTTAGACCAGCAAGGATGCCGCTATAGTTATTCGTTGGGGCATCAAACGGACTCCGAACGCGATGAAATTTTACAGGCGGTCTACCTACACTAAAATAAGACCGCACACAACTTTCAACCCATTCCGAGAACATCTTCCGGCCACTTATAAAATAATATTTCGGACGTGTAGCGGGCGCGTGCAAGTGTGTCTGGGCTCAGAACGGACAACAGACGGAACTGGGGGAACCCGGACGAATGCAAGTTTGAAAACATGATGATGCACACATGATGACATGGAAAGCTGCAACATGCAAACAAATGACAAGGCAACAACACGAATAACTGGAAGACACCTGGCACAACGCTCTCGGGGCATCAGAACACTCCACCACTACGAGAGGATCTCGTCCCAAGATCTAGAATGGCACCGGGGAGAACCGGAAGAGGAAGAGAAGAGGTAAAACTAAGTTGCTTCTTTGACAAAGGAGTGAAACCGAAGAACCTTGAAAGGTTAAACCATTTCGAGAATGGAATACAATGGAGATAAACGTAGTTGAAAACACTCTGTTAGACAAGAGGAACAAGGAAGAACCAATTCGGATAGCACTCCGGGTGAAAAGAGATGCAAGACTTGAAAAGACGAAAAGAACTTGAGCATAGGACACAACACTCTGGTTAAATGGATAAGCATGAAAAGAACATGATCCTCACAATTCGAGATGATGAGTGAAGAGAGCAACATCACCATGCCTTCGGAACGAAAGAATAGAAGATAGATAATTGAAATAAAAGAATGGAGAAGAAAAATGCCAACTTCTGCCACAAAAGAGCTTGAAAAGGCATCCTTAGGAGAAGGGTCGAACGGAGTTTTTGGAAAAACCAACAATGAAAAGTGTAAGCTTGTTGTGGGCTTATGAAGAACATCTCAAAACTATGAGGTGAAATTCTGCCACTAACAGAAACAATAGATTGATTGATAAGAACAAGGAGACGAGAAACTTATTTCACCGGGAGGATAAATGAAGAACTTGGATCATTTATAAGCACCGTAGATAGCAACAACCCTTAGGGAAGGCTTTAGGTGAAATATAACCCAAGATAATTCCAATGAAGAGATTGATGGATTGAAAAGATGTTTTGAACGAAGAGAAAATGATGGATTTTTAGATATGCCACTCTTGAAAACTTGCAAATCATGAAAAACAAAGGAAAATTATCAAGAATGACATAACACCACCTCAAAAGATAAGGTAAAAAGAATTGCACTCCGGATTGCAACATGAAGAATACTTGAGCTCCTTAGAAAAGAATCTCGATGAAAACTTCGAGAAGGAATTAAATCCTTTATGAACCATCATGTAGAGCCTCCATGAAGAACTCTGGTTAGGAAAGAATGAACAAAATGAAATGAAGGATGAAAAGAATAAGGTTGAAGCCTTACAATGATTTAGATGGAGCTTCGTGTAGATATAATTGCGAAATCTTGGAACTCCGGGAAAAAAAGATGAAACAATTGAAACCGAGATTTTTTGATGAACCTCCGGAATAAGGAATTAACCACTTGGATGAAACAAGAATAAGAATTACATTATGGTTATCCTTCACCAATTAAATTGATGACAAGCAATGGATTGTCATACAACTTATTCTCGTAGAAAGGATTAAGAAGAGATATGGCGCAAACTTGGTAAGGTCTTCAATGAACCGACAGTAGGATTGGAAAGAACGAATGAATTTATCTGACAACGAACCATCGTAAGAATTGAAAAATGAGCGAAATAAAGGGATGAATCACCAGTAGGAATTTGAAAACGAACAAAGATACTAGGGGAAAATTTAGATACAAGAGAATGAAGAGATCACGAGCTGATTAAAGGATATTCTAATGAAGCACCGATAAGGTTTGGAGAATGAGAGCTGAAAGCTGAGAATGAATAAACCTTATGAAATGCTGGGCTCCGGAGAATCAAACTACAAAGACTCCTGAATTGCTCCGGAAGGAAGAAAAGAATCTTCACAATCGAAAACAATTATGACAGGTTGGCATCAAGCTAGAACCACGCATCTCTGGGAGAACAGACCAAGATTTGAGAGAAACTCTTCTTCAGTCTTCAAATGTTGAGAATGATGATGATATACACCGCCATCAATTGTTGAGGGACTCTGGAATGAAATTTAGAAAGGTTTAACCAACGATGAAAGAATATGAAGGATCTTGGAGAAGGCATTTGACTGATGATAATTCATTCTTACGTCAAACTTCAAAAGAATTTAGGATAGCTCCGGGAAAATTAGAAGAGTTAGGTAAGATCCTGGGAAAAGACCTGTGGGTTAGGGCCCACTCAAAAGATACACCGTTGAACAATTACTTTAAAAGGAAATTGCACCGGCTGAATTAAATGGCTTGACTGAGATAACAACCTAAAATAAGTTAAACGGATCTTGATTGACAAGACGAGCCTTCTGAGATATCTTCAACACTCCGGAACAATGAATAGCGAGAAGTGAATGATTAAGAGGTGTACCGGCATGAGAAAGCATTTGAAACAAGGAAAAGGGATATGATCAACACCAAAATATTGCATTAAATCCACCGGAGAAGAAAGAGAACGAAGAATGATGAACTAGTAGAACATCTTCATGAGAACCACCGGGTAAGAACATTGAAAGACAAGAATGAAAAGTCTTCACATCCATAAGATGGATACTTGATTAAACTCCGAGTCCTTGAAGATACAAGGGGTGGTAGGGCGGGAAAAACAAAGACAACTTGGGACGAATGAAACAAACACCATTGAGAATACTTAGAGTTGATCTTGCGAATGTTGAAATGATCGGATCCACTTAACGAGAAGCGCGCCGGTTGAAAGGATTGACATGACGATCTCGATTATCATGAAGGATTGGTATTCACATAGAAATATGAGAACACCATTTAGGAAAAGTATGGAATCAACACTTGACATTTAAGCAACTCGAATACCAACAGAAAACAAGAGATTGGCTTGCAGATAAGACGGAACAAACATATGATAGAGATTTCGTCCGAAGTTTTCGTGGTGGGCCAACACGGTCTCCATCGTATAGCACCATCATGTACAAGGCAGTGCACATGACATACGAAGCGTCCCCGAGTCATCATAGCCAAGGACTCTTTAAGACACAACGAGACCACTGTAAAACCAACCGTGGATAGGCGGACCACTAGATGTCGAACCCCAATTTCGTATCATACATCTGTCAGAAAGATATCCTAGGAGCTACTTGAATTCCCACTTATAAACTCCCGAAACTTTCTGGTTATGCAATCAGGTGTTGGGGATACAGGGGAAGCATAATATCTCACCCAAAACTAGCAAATCCTACATCCATCTGTATCTATCCTTCAACACATAACCAAGAAACCTTCGGAAATCATTTACCTCAACCTTCGAAAAGCACCCGTTATACGAGTTATGGCAAAACTCCCGAACTCCCGCCCCAGTACTGGGTGGCGTTGAGGTTATCTCACCAACAACTGCATAAAAGAGATTTTTGATGTCGGCGAAACTCATGTATTCCAGAACTGCAACGATAAAATTGTGACGACAACACCTTGGAGCTCAACTCCCTGGGACACTGCCACAGCCCCTAAATGTTAGGAGGCACCAAGAACAATGTTCTCGTCACAAAACCATCAGAACGGTTCCAAGATACCCGCGTGATCCTAAATTTTTTTAGTGAAATTTGAGGAGAGAAGAGTCAAAACTCTGCGTCAGGATGCCTCACCAGAGCGACGAAGGGACTGAGGAGTAAAAAGAATCCTACTCTCCGATATATATAATCCTAAAAGACTCAAAACATTTTTCTAGACTCAACAACGCCAGCGATTCGATCAAGCAGGGGGCTCCTAAGTCGGGGAAGGCTCTAATACCAACTTGTAACACCCACGATGCGGCTATATCTCCCATGTGTCAGAGCACGACTTAGAGGCATAACCGCATAGTACGCATGTCGCAAGAGGGGTAATCTTTACAGATCCCATGTACTGAATAAGAAAGGGATAAAGAGTTGGCTTACAATCTCCACTTCAGACAATACATAAATATAGCATTACATCATCCAGAATACAATCAAGGCCCGACTACGGAACCAAAATAAATAAAGACCACCCCTATAGCTAGGTCCCCGATCAACCCGACTGGGCTCCAATACTGATCAACTAGAAACGAAACAACACAACAAACACGATCTTCATCGAGCTCCCATCTAAGCTGGGTTGTGTCACCTACATTGGTATCATCGGCACCTGCAACTGGTTTTGGAAGTAATCTGTGAGTCACGGGGACTCAGCAATCTCACACCCTCATGATCAAGACTATTTAAGCTTATGGGTAGGAAAGGGTAGTTAGGTGGAGCTACAGCAAGCACTAGCATATATGGTGGCTAACATACGCAAATAAGAGCGAGAAGAGAAGCAAAGCACGGTCGTGAACTAGAAGTGATCAAGAAATGATCCTAACACTACTTACGTTCAAACATAACACCAAAACCGTGTTCACTTCCTGGACTTCGCCGGAAAGAGACCATCACGGTTACACACGTGGTTGATGCATTTTAATTAAGTTAAGTTTCAAGTTCTCTACAACCGAACATTAAGAAATACCCATCTGCCCATAACCGTGGGCACGGCTTTCAAAAGTTCAAACCCTGTAGGGGTGTCCCAACTTAGCCCATCACAAGCTCTCACGGTCAACGAAGGATATTCCTTCTCCCAGGAAGACCCGATCAGACTCGGAATCCCGGTTATAAGACATTTCGACAATGGTAAAACAAGACCAGCAAAGCCGCCCAGATGTGCCAACAAATCCCGATAGGAGCTGCACATATCTCGTTCTCAGGGCACACCGGATGAGCCAGACGTCGGGTTGGCATAGACCCTGGTTGCCCAGGGGGCGCCGCACATCGCTCAGGTTGGA
>NC_057809.1:70842693-70861248 GCF_018294505.1 Triticum aestivum | reverse complement strand
AAAAGGCTAGGTTTTTAGTGCAAATGTAAAACCAGGGTTGGGCCTTGCTGGAGGAGTTTTATTCAAGGCGAACTGTCAAGGGGTTCCCATTATAACCCAACCGCGTAAGGAACGCAAAATCAAGGAACATAACACTGGTATGACGGAAACTAGGGCGGCGAGTGGAACAAAACACCAGGCATAAGGCCGAGCCTTCCACCCTTTACCAAGTATATAGATGCATTAATTAGAATAAGTGATATTGTGATATCCCAACGATAATCATGTCCCAAACATGGAACAAATTCCATCTTCACCTGCAACTAGCAACGCTATAAGAGGGGCTGAGAAAAAGCGGTAACATAGCCAAACAACGGTTTGCTAGGACAAGGTGGGTTAGAGGTTTAACATGGCAATACGGGAGGCATGATATAGCAAGTGGTAGGTATCGCGGCATAGGCATAGCAATTGAGCTAGCAACTAGCAAGCAAAAATAGAAGTGATTTCGAGGGTATGGTCATCTTGCCTGAGATCCCGCAAGGAAGAAGAACGAGTCCATGAAGAAGACAAACGGACGTAGTCGAACGGATCCTCACAAACGCAACGTTATCGAAACTAACCCAAAGAAGCAAAACCAGAAAGGAGCAAAATAGCATGGTAAACAACCATCACATAAACATGGCATGATGCACAACCAAGTATGATGCATGCCCGGTTTAATGAGGCATGGCATGGCAAAGTGCACAAGCAAAGCTACAAGTTAAATGGAGTTCAATATGCAACGAGTTGCATATTGACGGAACACCACATCAATTATTTAGTTTACTCCCCGTTAGGTACTCAACAATATTAAATGTTGGTTAACATGGCAAGAGGTGAATCATAATAAAACTACTTAACTAGGCAAGTCTAAACGAGGCCGAAACAACAAACAACAAGTTCAGAAACTCCTCATGTGCATATTTTAGGTTTGGTGCTGATCTGACCTAAACATAATTTTAGAGTTGTTAAACATACAAAGCAAGTACACCATGTTAAACTAGGCAAATTTCTACCCCATTTACATATAAAGTTTGTTAAGTTTGGAGCTACGGTTATTTAGTTATGAATTAAATCATTTTAGCATATTATTTAAGCAAATTAAAGCAAACATCATTTTAAACATGTCAAATATGATTGAAAGTTGGATATTATTAAACTAGACAAGATTCTAAGCATTTTTCATATACAATGTTTTTACAAAAGATGCACGGTTGGTGAGTTATGATATTGTAACATCCCAAATTTTCAATTTCGAATGTTATGCATTAGATCATCATGCATATCATATTTTATTTGCTTTTGGGTTTTGATCCTAGAAAATTCTTAGCAACTCAAGGACCCACGGAGAGAGTTGGGGATTTCGTTATTTTCATATTTGAGTTTTCTCAAATTTTGAGAATAGGATCATTTGATTTTATTTATTTTATCATCAATTATTTCTACTACAAAAATATGAGAGAGGGAATAAAATGACTTCCCCAAAATATAGAAATATTGAGGATTTAATTAAAAATCAAATAAGATTTATTTCGGAGTTTTTCGTTGTTTTTATTTGAATTTAGGAAAAATATGCGTTTTTCAAAATTGCATTTAGGGCCCAAATAAATGTTCGTTTAGTATTTCTTTTTATTTATTTTTCCGAGCGCGATTATTATTATTTAAAAAAAAAAAGGAAACCGACTTTGGGCCGTACTCGGCCAGGACTCCGCCTGGCCAAGGCCTTTATAAGGCGCCGCCCCGGGGGCCCGAGAGCCCAGCCGCCCCGCCCCAAACCCTAGCGCGAGAGCCGCCGCCGCCCGCCGCCGCCGCCGCGCCGCCGCCGATCCGCCGGAGCTGCGCGTCGCCCGAGGTTCGCCGTACCTCGAAATCCACGCTGAAAAAAAAATTCGTTCGTCGCCTGGAGTTTCGTCTCGAAACCCTCTATCCGAATAATCAACTTAAATAAGTTTTTTCTACTGTAAAATTTGACTTAGATTCAGATTACTAGAACGAAGTTTTTTTCGTTCGCTGTTTGACTTCTTTGCTTCGTTCGATTTGATTTCTTTTCCCAACCGAAGTTCTTAAGTTGAACCTTCTGGTTAGATCTCTTATTTGAGTTTTACCTGTGCATTAGATGAGTACTTATTGTATGCTTGTTTGTTTGTCTGCGATAGAGTACCCGGAGTGCGCCGCCTGTTACTTCGAATCGTTAGGTTTCGCGGATCATCAGCAAGGCAAGTAACACTTTGATCATACCTTTTCTACTACCCAATTTTATTGCATTAGATCAATCCTCACACATTGCATGATTAGGATCTAACTAAATTGTGGGATGGGAAGTAGATGAGGTAGTACCTATTACCTTTTTATTATCAAACCTTTGGGAGTTACGTATACATTTGCTTATCATGCCATGCTATGCTAGTAGACGTGGATTGGGTGAGTGATATCCATGACAGATGTGAGATTGATAATTAATGGTTTATTTAAGGTGGCAACTTAAACACACATCTGGGTGGATTGAGGCACCTCGGTATTCTAGGACTTGCCTGTTTTCTTTTGGACCGCCACCCAGGCTCAAAGGGATCATAAGACTATTCATACTAGAAACTTCCATGTGCAGCCACAAGCCATTATGGGCTCTGGCATAGTTGATTAAGTTGTGCGAACTCTTACAGTGGTAGACTAGCAGATGTAGGGGATGTAGGTGGTACGGTCTACCCGATCGTAAGGTGCTAGCGCTTCTGAAAGACTATGTCTCGGTCATCCGTCTTCTCAAACAACATGTGGTGCGAGAAAACAAACGGAGGCGATCGAGTCTTGTGTGGAAAAGTGCGCAAACCTCTACAGAGTGTAATAAACTAATCATGGTTAGCCGTGTCCCCGGTTATGGACATCTTGAGTATCTAGTACTTGGATTATCATGTGAATCTCAACATGTTACTCTAAATTAATTTTGTTGGGTTTAATGATGATGCTTAATTGGGATTGAGAATGCTGTCAACCATTCTCAATGTTAACAACCACCATGATAGTAATTAAATTTATTCCTTTGAAATAGGGAAAAATGGCTTTACGCAAAAGTGTAACCATAGAGCTTTCCACCAGCCAAATATGCATATAGTATAGCTGTTTCATTCCATTACTCTCTATGTGTTACCTTGCCAGCATATTCCATGTGCTGACCCATTTCGGGCTGCAACGTTAATGTTGCAGACTTTTCAGACGATGATTAAGGAGTTTTTAGGTCGTGGTTCTATACTCACTGATGTCGTTGGAGTTGATGCACTCACTTATCTTCCAAGCCTTCCGCTGTTATCGTTATTAGATGGCCTTAAGCCATATTTATTGTAATAAGTTCTCTTTTGAGACATTCGATGTAATAAGTGTGTGATTGCTACTCTGCTATAAATCCTCCGAGTACTCTGTGGTGTCAGCATTACTGATCCAGGGATGACACCGGAGCACAGAGATGAGACTGTTTGAGGTCTTGTTGCTACAGAGATGGTATCAGAGCACACGCTGACTGTAGGACACGACCACTAAACTAAAGACCTAGATCACTACTCACTCTCTTCTCTTCTGACGTCTCATCTTTTCTACTCTTTAGGATGGCGGATGCAAGGAACAAGTTCACTGAACTGGATGAAGATACACCCTTTGGACGCCACTTGAAGGAAGTCACTAGATACCTGAACATAGGAGTACCAAGCTTCACGGGAACCTACAACGCCACTTTACCCGAAGAAGAGCGCTGGATGATTCAAGTTCAAGTTCCAGGAAGGACGTTCATGCCAGTCACTGAGCCCATAGAGTTTTCTTTTGATGCACCAACTTGGAGTCTAGGAAAGAGTATGGCAGCTCACATCGCCATGGGACGCATTGGAGAGGTCTACCGCAAGGATCTCAAGGATACTATCTACCAGATTTGTGGGCGCCGAGATGAGCATTGGGAGATGATTAGCACCAGGAAAGATAGATCAATTGCAGCTTTTATCCAAGAGTTAAACCAGCACATTCGATGACAGGAGAATCAGATGTGCGCCGACATGATAGATCTGAAGAAGGCTAAGACTAGAATCAAGGAACTGGAGGAAGAACTCAAGGCTACACGTGAAGATTATGAAGAAGAAATTGAAGTATTGCTGGATAAGAACGCCGACCTAACAAAGAAGATTGGAATATTTATGGGAGGCCCGACACCAGTAGATGAAGATGAAGAACCCAAGGAGATTAGCCCGGAAGACTACATCATCATCGACGGCACCAACTCAGAAGCAGATAGTAGCGATGATGACTATGTTGATGAAGCAGGAGCAGATATTATGGAGTCAACAACCGTAGAATATTTCTAGTAGACCACCTCATCAGTAGTAGTAGTCCACCATGTAAATAAAATAGTCCGAGCACTTTTGCAATAGATAGATCGATTGTATGCCCTTGTTTGATTGATTGAAGTGAATTGTTTGCTATTGCCTCATGTACATATGGGTAGTGTTTTCTCCTTAGACCCCCTCTAATCTTATATCTCATCTTTTCTAAACCCTCAGATGCCTCCGAGACGTGACCCCGGATTTGCCTTTCCATCGGAGCCCACCCAGTTGATCTAGCAGCAGAACACATTGATGCAGTTGCTAGTCCAGAATCAGAATCAGGGGAACAACAACAACAACCCACCACCACCACCTGTTGACCACTTAGCCCATTTTCTTAGGCTGAATCCGCTGGTGTTCTCCAGTAGCACTGAGCCGATAGTAGCAAATGATTGGCTCCGCAAGACAGCTAGGGAGTTGACCACAGCAGGATGCACAGATGCGGAGAAGGTGAAGTTTGCCACACATCAGTTAGAAGGACCCGCAGCATCATGGTGGGAGAATTTCACAGCCACTTTCCCAGTAGACACTGTCACATGGGACCAGTTTCAGCAGGCTTTCCGTACTGCCCATGTTTCCGCGGGAGCTATGGCCATGAAGAAGCGTGAGTTTCATAATTTCGCCAAGGAGGACGGACAGTTGGCCAGTATGTGGAGGAGTTTAGTAAGCTAGCACGTTATGCCCCAGATGACGTTGCTACGGATACAGCTAAACAAGAGAAGTTTCCGGAAGGACTGAGTGATGAGTTGAGTATGCAGTTGATGGTAGCCACCTTCAACAACTACCAGGAGTTGGTAGATCGTGCTCTTATGATTGAAGGCAAGCAGCAGCAAATTGAGAACCGCAAGAGGAAGTATGGACAAGGAAAGTATAACTCAGGAGCTCAGCAGAAGCCACATTTTACCCCTAGACCGGGAGGACATTTTCAGCATACCCATGGAGTAGGTAGCTCGCACAATCACAATGGCACCAAGAATGGTAATGGCAATGGAGGAAGCAACGGCCAGAACCGCACCAACCCCTCAACCGCAACCAAGAAGGACTTGAGCCAAGTCACTTGCTATAAGTGTTTGAAGCCAGGACATTATGCCAATGAATGTCCTGAAGGCCAAAACGGCAATGGAAACTCTGGAAAGAAGCCGAACCCTTTCAACAGGGGACAGGTGAACCACATTAATGTGGAGGAGGTTGAAGCTCAGTCCGATGCAGTAATAGGTAAGTTTTTGGTTAAGTCATTTACTGCACTCGTTCTTTTCGATACTGGTGCATCGCATTCATACATATCAAGGGGATTTGTGGATAAGTATAACCTACCAACCCAAGCCCTTTGGTCACCCATGTTAGTAACCTCACCTGGAGCAGAGTACGTGGCTAGTCTATGGTGTGATCGGTTACCATTAAGGATTGGTAACTATGTTTTTCCCTCAGACCTAATAGTATTGGAATCTCAAGGATTGGATGTGATATTAGGCATGGATTGGTTATCAAAGTATGAAGGGAATATTGAGTGTGCTAGTAAGTCAATTTTGCTTACCACACCAGAAGGGAGAAGGATCAAGTATGTATCCCGGCATGTGCCAAAGAGGACCCAAGTAAATTGCCTAACAGGAGTCGTGCAGGAGGAAGTACCAGTGGTAAGGGATTTCCCTGATGTATTTCTAGAGGATTTGCCAGGCATGCCACCAGATAGGGATATTGAGTTTTTGATTGAGCTATTGCCAGGCACAGGGCCAATATCAAAGAGACCATATAGGATGCCAGCCAAGGATTCGGTGGAAATTAAGAAGCAGATTAAGGAGTTACTGGATAAGGGATATATTCGCCCAAGTTCTTCACCTTGGGGATCGCCAGTACTTCTAGTGGAGAAGAAGGATGGATCGTTAAGGATGGTTGTTGATTATCGAGGATTGAATGAAGTAACGATCAAGAACAAGTACCCACTACCAATGATCAACGATCTGTTTGATTGACTACAAGGAGCTAAGGTATTTTCCAAGATCGATCTGCGATCAGGATACCACCAGTTGAAGATTCGAGAACAGGATATTCCGAAGACAGCTTTTACCACCAGGTATGGGCTGTATGAGTATACCGTTATGTCATTTGGTCTGACTAACGCACCTGCCTATTTTATGAACATGATGAACAAAGTGTTTATGGAGTTTTTGGATAAGTTCGTCGTAGTGTTCATTGACAATATCCTGGTTTATTCGAAGAATGAAGAGGAGCATAAGGAGCATTTGCGTTTGGTACTTGGAAAACTCAGAGAACACCAATTATATGCCAAGTTCAGCAAATGTGAGTTTTGGTTGAAAGAAGTAGGATTCCTCGGACACGTTATATCTGGAGAAGGTATAGCCGTAGATCCCGCTAAAGTTGAAACCGTGACCAAGTGGGAAGCCCCAACAATAGTTGGAGAGATCCGGAGTTTTCTTGGACTCGCAGGATGCTACCGGAGGTTTATTGAGAATTTTTCAAAGATTGCGAAGCCTATGACGGAGTTGTTAAAGAAATATACCAAGTTAATATGGACTGAGCAGTGTGAGGCTGGTTTCCAGGAGTTGAAGAAACGCTTGGTTACCTCACCAGTGTTGATTTTGCCAGACCAGACCAAAGATTATGAGGTGTATTGCGACGCTTCACGTCGAGGACTTGGAGCAGTGCTTATGCAAGAAGGGAGAGTTGTTTCATATGCCTCAAGACAACTGAAGCCCCATGAGTTGAATTACGCTATGCATGATTTGGAGTTAGCAGCCGTAGTGCATGCTTTGAAAACATGGAGACATTTCCTCATTGGAAATCATTGTGAGGTGTACACGGATCATAAGAGTTTGAAGTACATTTTCACACAGAAGGAGTTGAATCTCAGACAAAGGAGATGGTTGGAGCTTATCAAGGATTATGATATGATATTGCATTATCACCCCGGGAAGGCTAATGTGGTAGCTGACGCATTAAGCCGTAAGAGCCATGTCAACACGTTAATGACGGGAGAAATACCCAAGGAGTTAGCAGAAAATCTTCGTGAACTATGCTTGGAAATAGTTCCGAGAGGCTATGTAGCAGCGTTGGAAATTCAGTCAACCTTGATGGATAGAATGAGGGAAGCTCAGAAGACTGACAAGGAGATTGCCTCTATAAAGGAGAAACTAAGCAAAGGAAAAGTTAAAGGATTTCATGAGGATGAGCACGACACCCTATGGTTTGAAGACCGTGTTTATGTGCCCAATAACCTGGAGATCAGGAAGTTGATACTGCAAGAGGCACACGACTCACCATATTCAATTCACCCAGGAAATACCAAGATGTATCTGGATATGAAGGATATTTTCTGGTGGACCGGAATGAAGAAAGACATAGCGGAGTATGTAGCAGTTTGTGATGTATGCCAGAGAGTAAAGGCAGAGCATCAGAAGCCAGCAGGATTATTACGACCATTGCTGATACCCGAATGGAAATGGGATAAGTTAGGCATGGATTTTATCACGGGATTTCCCAGGACTCGTTCAGGCTATGACTCGATTTGGGTTGTAGTTGATCGATTGACGAAAGTAGCTCATTTCATCCCAGTAAAGACCACTTATACCAGTGATATGTTGGCAAAAATATACATGACCAGAATAGTATGTCTGCATGGAGTTCCAAGGAGTATCATATCAGATAAAGGAACCCAGTTTACCTCAAAGTTCTGGAAGCAGTTACAGGAAACTTTGGGAACCAGGCTAGAATTCAGTACAGCTTTTCATCCACAGACAGATGGATGGACCGAGAGAGTCAATCAGATTTTGGAAGATATGCTGAGAGCTTGTGCGCTAGATTATGGCTCTAGTTGGGACGATAATTTGCCATATGCAGAGTTCTCTTACAACAACAGCTACCAAACCAGTTTGAAGATGGCCCCTTTTGAAGCTTTGTACGGAAGGAGGTGCAGGACACCGTTGTCGTGGGACGATGTTGGAGACCGCCAGTTGTTTGGACCTGACTTGATTAAGGGGTCTGAACAGAAAGTGAAGTTGATTTGCGATAGGCTCAAGGTAGCACAGTCCAGGCAAAAGAGTTATGCAGATTCTAAACGCAAGGAGAGAGTTTATGAAGTTGGAGACAGAGCTTATCTTCGAGTATCTCCACTTCGGGGAACAAAGCATTTTGGAGTTAAAGGGAAGTTAGCGCCACGATTTATAGGACCATATCGAATTTTGGAGCATATGGGAGAAGTGGCCTACAACTTGGAATTGCCCGAAGGATTGTCAGGAGTTCATGATGTGTTCCATGTTTCCCAGTTAAAGAAGTGCCACGCGGAGATAGCTGACGTACCATTGAGAGACACAGTGCCTTTGGAAACTATTCAGTTGGGTAACGATTTGACCTACGAGGAGAAACCAGTTAAGATCCTCGAGTTTGCCAGCCGAGTTACTCGTAGCAAGGTTATCAAGTTTTGCAAAGTTCAGTGGAGTCACCACACGGAGGATGAAGCCACCTGGGAACAAGAGGAAGATTTGCTCAAAGACCACCCTCACCTATTTTCTAGCCAACCTGAATCTCGAGGGCGAGATTCATCTTAAGGGGGGTAGGTTTGTAACATCCCAAATTTTCAATTTGGAATGTTATGCATTAGATCATCATGCATATCATATTTTATTTGCTTTTGGGTTTTGATCCTAGAAAATTCTAAGCAACTTCAAGGACCCACGGAGAGAGTTGGGGATTTCGTTATTTTCATATTTGAGTTTTCTCAAATTTTGAGAATAGGATCATTTGATTTTATTTATTTTATCATCAATTATTTCTACTACAAAAATATGAGAGAGGGAATAAAATGACTTTCCCAAAATATAGAAATATTGAGGATTTAATAAAAAAATCAAATAAGATTTATTTCAGAGTTTTTTGTTGTTTTTATTTGAATTTAGGAAAAATATGCATTTTTCAAAATTGCATTTAGGGCCCAAATAAATGTTCACTTTGTCGGGCTTGATTTTAGAAGCCCGGGAAAATTTATTTCGGGATTTTTGGAGTCCGTTTAGTATTTCTTTTTATTTTTTTTCCGAGCGCAATTATTTTTTTTTTTAAAAAGGGAACTGACTTTGGGCCGTACTCGGCCAGGACTCCGCCTGGCCGAGGCCTTTATAAGGCGCCGCCCCGGGGGCCCGAGAGCCCAGCCGCCCCACCCCAAACCCTAGCGCGAGAGCCGCCACCGCCGCCAGCCGCCGCCGCCGCCGCGCCGCCGCCGATCCACCGGAGCTGCGCGTCGCCCGAGGTTCGCCATACCTGGAAATCCGCGCTGAAAAAAAATTCGTTCATCGTTTTTCTTTTTCGTCGGATTTTCCGCGTTTATTTTCTGATCACGATTTCTGATCCGATTTTTGTTTTAGTTTATCTTTTCGCTCGTTTATCGGAATCAGGCGATTCAAGCGCCTGGAGTTTCGTCTCGAAACCCTCTATCCGAATAATCAACTTAAATAAGTTTTTTCTACTGTAAAATTTGACTTAGATTCAGATTACTAGAACGAAGTTTTTTTCGTTCGCTGTTTGACTTCTTTGCTTCGTTCGATTTGATTTCTTTTCCCAACCGAAGTTCTTAAGTTGAACCTTCTGGTTAGATCTCTTATTTGAGTTTTACCTGTGCATTAGATGAGTACTTATTGTATGCTTGTTTGTTTGTCTGCGATAGAGTACCCGGAGTGCGCCGCCTGTTACTTCGAATCGTTAGGTTTCGCGGATCATCAGCAAGGCAAGTAACACTTTGATCATACCTTTTCTACTACCCAATTTTATTGCATTAGATCAATCCTCACACATTGCATGATTAGGATCTAACTAAATTGTGGGATGGGAAGTAGATGAGGTAGTACCTATTACCTTTTTATTATCAAACCTTTGGGAGTTACGTATACATTTGCTTATCATGCCATGCTATGCTAGTAGACGTGGTGGGTGAGTGATATCCATGACAGATGTGAGATTGATAATTAATGGTTTATCTAAGGTGGCAACTTAAACACACATCTGGGTGGACTGAGGCACCTGGGTATTCCAGGACTTGCCTGTTTTCTTTTGGACCGCCACCCAGGCTCAAAGGGATCATAAGACTATTCATACTAGAAACTTCCGTGTGCAGCCACAAGCCATTATGGGCCCTGGCATAGTTGATTAAGTTGTGCGAACTCTTACAGTGGTAGACTAGCAGATGTAGGGGATGTAGGTGGTACGGTCTACCCGATCGTAAGGTGCTAGCGCTTCTGAAAGACTATGTCTCGGTCATTCGTCTTCTCAAACAACATGTAGTGCGAGAAAACAAACGAAGGCGGTCGAGTCTTGTGGGGAAAAGTGAGCAAACCTCTGCAGAGTGTAATAAACTAATCATGGTTAGCAGTGTCCCCGGTTATGGACATCTTGAGTATCTAGTACCTGGATTATCATGTGAATCTCAACATGTTACTCTAAATTAATTTTGTTGGGTTTAATGATGATGCTTAATTGGGATTGAGAATGCTGTCAACCATTCTCAATGTTAACAACCACCATGATAGTAATTAAATTTATTCCTTTGAAGTAGGGAAAAATTGGCTTTACGCAAAACTGTAACCATAGAGCTTTCCACCAGCCAAATATGCATATAGTATAGCTGTTTCATTCCATTACTCTCTATGTGTTACCTTGCCAGCATATTCCATGTGCTGACCCGTTTCAGGCTGCAACGTTAATGTTGCAGACTTTTCAGACGATGATTAAGGAGTTTTTAGGTCGTGGTTCTATACTCAGTGATGCCGTTGGAGTTGATGGACTCACTTATCTTCCAAGCCTTCCGCTGTTATCGTTAATAGATGGCCTTAAGCCATATTTATTGTAATAAGTTCTCTTTTGAGACATTCGATGTAATAAGTGTGTGATTGCTACTCTGCTATAAATCCTCTGAGTACTGTGTGGTGACAGCATTACTGATCCAGGGATGACACCGGAGCACAGAGATCAGACTGTTTGAGGTTTGGTCGCTACAGAGATGCATGGAGCTTAGGGGTTTTTCTGCAAATCTGTAATTCCTGGGAAAAGAACAAATTCGCTGATAGGGAAAAAAATAAAGTGGGCCAAATCTGTTGGACTGGGCCAACAGTGCACAGGGGAGGCTGGGTGCATCCTCACCAGAGGGCCCATAGGCCGGCTCGGAGGTGGGCTAGGCAGCGCGCGAGGGAGCTGGGCCGGCTTGCGGTTCGAGGCCCAAGAGCTGCGCTCGTCTCACTCGATGTGGGGCGAGGATTTGGGTCGTCCTCCTCGTGTAAGGGCGAAGAAGAGGAGGCAAGCAGGGCTGCGGGATCCGGCCAGGCAGGGCCGTGCCTGGAGGAGGAGGCGGATCCAGCCGGATCTGAGGCGGGGAAGGGCACAGACGGTCCATGGCGGCGGCGCTGTGAAGAAAAACACCGAGAGGCGGCCATGAGAGAAAGAGAGAGTTTGAAGAGATGGGAAAAAGGAGGGAAAGGGAGAGGCGACGGGGTCCTGGATCGATCGAGATGGGGAAAGGCGGCCGGCATGGTCGTGGGGACTGGGTCGCTGGAGTGGCATGGAGACCCAACCAAGGCTGACTTCTATCGGTCCCTGCGAGAAGACACAGAGGAAGAGAGAGATGAGATGATGGAAATGAAACAGAGGGAAGAAGGAAAGGGAAAAGGCGAGGGAGTCTTGGCCTGGCGCTCCGGTGGCGTGGAGCTACGGCCGGAGATGCTGCCTTGTGGGCACGCTGTTGCGAGGAGCGGCGGGCGCTGGACGCGTCCGGGAGCGCAGAAGCGAGGGGATCGAGGAATGGAGCGCGGTGGTTGGTCGGGCACGGAAATAGAGAACAGACAGTGGGGTGGCGGCGGCTAGGAGGATCTCTACGAAAAAGGGTTAGGTTCAAAATGGACTAGGGGTAGACTAAATATATACATCACGGATTAGGTTAGGGGCTATCTCGACCCTACGATCGCAATCGGACGATCGCGGATAAAATAGCTAGGGATTCCAAATAAGAAAACGGTGATGTTTTGTAGATGCTTGGGGATGATCCGGACACAACGGTGATGACTGCCCGGGTAGGGTCCGGGGAAGTTTCAGACGCGCACGTGAAGGGTCGGTGCACTGTGCAAAGAGGGGTTTTCGGACCGAGCAATCGCATCGGACGGCTCCGGGCGCGAAGAGGGGTAGGTGGATGGACTAGGTGGACTATGGCGAGGCTAAGATAAGAGAAGAGAGAGAGAGGGCCTGGCAACAGTTTACGGAGACCGAAAATGTCCGACGTTAGACCGGTAGCGGTGCCGCTATAGTTATTCGTTGGGGCATCAAACAGACTCCGAACGTGATGAAATTTGATAGGCGGTCTACCTACACTAAAATAAGACCGCACGCCAACTTTCAACCCATTCCGAGAACATCTTCCGGCCACATACAAAATAATATTTCGGATGTGTCGCGGGCGGGTGCAAGTGTGTCTGGGCTCAGAACGGACAACGGACGGAACTGGGGGAACCCGGACGAATGCAAGTTTGAAAACATGATGATGCACACATGATGACATGGCAAGATGCAACATGCAAACAAATGACAAGGCAACAACACGAATAACTGGAAGACACCTGGCGCAATGGTCTCGGGGCGTCACAATGATGGACTTGAAGAAGGCGAAGACTAGGATCATCGAGCTGGAGGAACAACTCAAGGCTACACGTGAAAATTATGAGGAGGAAATCATCGTACTAGTGGAGAAGAATGACGACCTTATTAAGAAGATCGGAATATTCATGGGAGACCCCACACCAGTAGAAGAAGACGAAGAATCAAAGGAGATTCGCCCAGAGGACTACATCATCATCGACGACACCGACTCCGACCTAAGCGATGATGACTTTGAAGAAGAAGCTGGAGTATATATCATGGAGTCTGAAACCGAGGAATATTTTTAGTAGACCACCACATCAGTATTAGTATTCCACCATGTAAATAGAGTAGTCCGAGCACTTTTTTGATAGTTCTATATCGATTATATGCCCTTTCTTGATTGATTGAGTGAAATGATTGTGTTTGTCTCATGTGCATACGGGTAGTGCTTTCTCAATAGACCTCATTCTATTCTAATCTCTCCCCTCTAGACCCATCAGATGCCTCCGAGATGTGACCCCGGATTTGCTTTCCCACCGGAGCTGACTCAGTTGATCCAGCAACAGAATACCCTGATTCAGTTGTTAGTTCAGAACCAAGGCAACAACAACAACAACAACAATCCACCACCACCACCACCAGTTGACAACTTAGCCATTTTCTGAGGTTGCAGCCGCCGGTGTTTTCCAGTAGCACCGAGCCCATAGTAGCAGATGATTGGCTCCGCGGGATTGGAAGGGACTTAACCACTGTAGGATGTTGATGCTGAGAAGGTGCATTTTGCCGCACATCAGTTGGATGGACCAGCAGCATCATGGTGGGAGAATTACACTGTCACCTACCCTAGAGCCACAGTGACATGGGACCAATTTCAGCAAGCCTTCCGTACAGCCCATGTCTCAACTGGAGCCATGAATTTGAAGAAGCGTGAGTTTAGCAACTTATGCTAGGGGAACCGTACTGTGGCTCAGTACGCGGATGAGTTTAGCAAGTTATCTCGCTATGCCCCTGATGATGTGGCCACAGATGCCGCAAAGCAGGAGAAGTTTATGGAAGGGCTGAATGATGAGATGAGCATGCAGTTGATGGTGGCAACATTCAGCAACTACCAGGGGTTGGTAGATAAGGCTCTTATGATTGAAGGAAAGCAGCAGCAGATTGAGAGTCGTAAGAGGAAGTATGGACAAGGGAGGTATAACTCAGGAGCTCAGCAGAAGCCTCGCCTAACCCCGAACTCAGGAGGACTTGTTCATAACCATGGAGGCCACTCCCATAATGGAGGAAGCAACCATAATCATACTGGCCCAAGGAATGGGAATGGGAATGGAGCAAGCAACAATCAGAACCGCCCCAATCCAGCCACACCCACCAAGAGAGACCTAAGCCACGTTACTGTTTCAAGTACGGGAATACTGGACACTATGCCACGGAGTGCCCTGAAGGGAAGAATGGAAACGGAAATGGGAGCGCTGGGAAGAAGCCCAATCCATTCAACAAAGGACAAGTGAACCACGTTAACATGGAGGAGGTTGAAGAGCAGCCAGACGCGGTTATAGGTAAGTTTTTGGTTCAGTCTTTTACCGCTCTTGTTCTTTTTGATACTGGTGCATCGCATTCATACATATCAAGGGAATTCGTGGATAAGTTTAAACTACCAACCCAAACCCTTAGGACCCCTTTGCTAGTAAGCTCACCTGGAGCAGAATATATGGCTAGTCGATGGTGTGACCAGATACCCTTAACCATTGGCAACCATGTTTTTCCGTCTGACCTAATTATCTTGGAGTCACAAGGATTGGATGTGATATTAGGCATGGACTGGATGTCAAAGTATGGAGGAAGCATTGATTGTGTTAGTAAGTCAATTTGTCTCACCACCCCGGAGGGAAAAAGGATCAAGTATGTATCTAGGCATGTGCCTAGAAGGAGCCAAGTAAATACCCTCACGGGAGTTGTTTAGGAAGAAGTGCCTATAGTAAAGGATTACCCGGATGTTTTCCCAGAGGAGTTACCAGGCATGCCACCGGATCGAGACATTGAGTTTTTGATTGAGCTATTGCCAGGCACAGGCCAATATCCAAGAGACCCTATCGGATGCCCGCGAATGATCTGGAGGAGATTAAGAAACAGATCAATGAGTTATTGGAGAAAGGTTACATTCGACGGAGTTCATCACCATGGGGAGCCCAGTGCTTTTGGTTGAGAAGAAGGATAAGTCCCTAAGAATGGTTGTTGATTATCGGGCCTTGAATGAAGTGACGATTAAGTACAAGTACCCATTGCCGATGATCAATGATCTGTTTGACCAGCTGCAAGGAGCTAAGATGTTTTTGAAGATTGATCTGCGATCATGATACCATCAGTTGAAGATACGAGAGAAGGATATACCAAAGACAACATTCACCACACGGTACGGGTTATACGAATATACGGTCATGTCGTTTGGACTGACTAACGCCCCTGCCTATTTCATGAGCATGATGAACAAGGTGTTCATGGAATATTTGGATAAGTTTTTAGTGGTGTTCATTGATGATATAATGGTATATTCGAAGAATGAAGAGGAACACAAGGAGCATTTGCGTTTAGTTCTCGAGAAACTCAGGGAACATCAGTTGTATGCCAAGTTCAGCAAATGCAAGTTTTGCTTAAAGTAAGTCGGATTCCTTGGACATGTTATATCAGGAGAAGGTATAGCAGCAGACCCCACCAATGTTGAGCCAGTTACTGAATGGTTGGCACCCACTTCAGTTAGCGAGATCCGTAGTTTTCTTGGACTCGCAGGATACTATCAGAGATTCATTGAGAATTTTTCCAAGATTGGGAAGCAAATGATAGAATTATTGAAGAAGGATGCCAAGTTTAAATTGACGGAAGATTGTGAGGCAAGTTTCTAGGAGTTGAAGAAACGTTTGACTACAGCCCCAGTGCTGACATTGCCAGATATACATAAGGATTTACAAGTGTATTGCAACGCCTCTCGCTTAGGACTTGGAAGTGTGCTCATGTAGGACGGAAGAGTTGTTTCGTATGCCTCACGACAACTAAAACCGCATGAATTGAATTATGCCACGCATGATTTGTTGCTTGCAGCCTTAGTGCATACATTGAAGAATTGGAGGCACTACCTTATTGGAAACCATTGTGATGTGTACATGGATAATAAGAGTTTGAAGTACATCTTCACCCAGAAGGAACTGAACCTTAGGCAAAGAAGATGGTTGGAGCTCATAAAGGATTACGACATGAAGCTGCACTATCATCCAGGAAAGGCCAATGTCGTAGCGGACGCTTTGAGCCGGAAGAGTTATGCTAATACCCTAGAGAGCATGGGATTGCCGAAGGAGTTAGCAGAGAATCTCCGGGAACTACGTTTGGAGATTGTTCCTAGAGGTTTTGTTGCAACAATGGAGGTTCATTCTACATTGTTAGGAAAGATTCGAGAAGCTCAGAAGGAGGACAAATAGATTGCGGAGATAAAAGAGAAAATGAGCGAAGGAAAGGCCAAAGGTTTTCATGAGGATGAGCACGACACCTTATGGTTTGAGGACCGTGTTTATGTGCCCAATAACACAGAGATCAGGAAGTTAATACATCAGGAGGCTCATGACTCACCATACTCGATACACCCTGGAAACACCAAGATGTATTTGGATTTGAAGGAATGTTTCTGGTGGACAGGGATGAAGAAGGATATCGCCGAGTATGTGGCCGTATGTGATGTATGTCAGAGAGTGAAGGCAGAGCATCAAAAGCCAGCAGGATTGTTACAGCCTATGCCGATACCCGAATGGAAGTGGGATAAACTTGGCATGGATTTTATCACCGGATTGCCCAGGACCAAATCAGGTTATGATTCTATATGGGTAGTAGTTGATCGCTTGACCAAAGTAGCACACTTTATCCCAGTGAAAACAACTTATGCAAGTGCGAAGTTGGCCAAGATATATATGTCCGGGATCGTATGTCTGCATGGAGTTCCAAGGACCATCATATCCGATAGAGGAACACAGTTTACCTCAAAGTTTTGGCATCAGTTACACCAGACCTTGGGAATGAGATTGGAGTTCAGTACAACATTTCACCCGCAGACGGATGGACAGATCAAGAGAGTCAACCAGATTCTGGAGGACATGTTGAGAGCCTGTGCACTAGATTATGGATCTAGTTGGGATGACAATTTGCCCTACGCAGAGTTCTCATACAACAATAGTTACCAAGCCAGTTTGAAGATGGCACCGTTCGAAGCCCTGTATGGACGAAGGTGCAGAACACCGTTAATGTGGGATGAAGTTAGAGATCGACAATTGTTTGGACCAGACTTGATCAAAGAGTCTGAGGAGAAAGTTAAACTGATTCGAGATAGACTAAAGATAGCTCAGTCCAGACAAAAGAGTTATGCAGATTCGAAACGCAAGGAGGTAACCTATGAAATTGGAGATAGAGCATATGTGCGAGTAACACCCTTGCAAGGAGTGAAATGTTTTGGAGTTAAGGGAAAGTTAGCCCCGAGATTTGTAGGACCGTATCGTGTTTTGGAACGGACGGGAGAAGTTGCCTACAAGTTGGAGTTACCTGAAGGACTATCAGGAGTTCACGATGTGTTTCACGTTTCCTAGTTGAAGAAGTGCCATGCTGAGATGGCCGACATACCGCTAAGAGATACCGTACCCTTGGAGGCGATTCAGTTGGACAATGACTTGACTTATGAGGAGAAGCCAGTCAAGATTTTGGAGTTTGCCAGTCGAGTCACCCGCAGCAAGGTCATTAAGTTTTGCAAAGTTAAGTGGAGCCATCATACCGAGGATGAAGCCACATGGGAACGAGAGGATAATCTTCGCAAAGACCACCCACACCTATTTTCTAGCCAACCCGAATCTCGAGGGCAAGATTCATCTTAAGGGGGGTAGGTTTGTAACATCCCAAATTTTCAATTTGGAATGTTATACATAGATCATTCTTGCATATCATATTTTATTGCTTTTCATCTCGCGATCCTCGAAATCCTAAGAAACTCAAGGACCCTCGCAGAGAGTTGGGGATTTCCTTGGTTTTCAAATTTGATTTTTATCAAATTATGAAATGAGGAGTTTGGTTTTAATTATTTTTCTCTCCGAAAATATTTCATATTAAAGTATATGAGAGGAGATAATATGACTTATCCAAAATAATTGAAATATTGGAGGAAAAATATTAAAATCAAATATTTGATTTGTTTTGGATTTTATTTGCATTAGAAAAATTGCACTTTTTCAAAATTGCATTTTAGGGCCAAGAAATTTTCACCTCATTCTAAATATTCTATTTAGACGGTGAAAATTGGTTTTGGCATTTTTAGATTCTTTATTTTATTTTCTAGGAATTATTTTCTGTTCGGCGGAATTGTTTTTAAAAAAGAGATTCGGATACCGACTAGGCCGAAACCCAGCCGGGCCGGCCCATCTCCCGCCGCCGCCGTCTCCCGCGCGGAGCCGCGCGCGCTGCCGCCGCCGACTCGGACAGAGTCCGAATCGGACTCCTCCACCACCGCCGCCTTGCCTCTCCTCCAAGCCACCCC
>NC_057809.1:70831008-70842386 GCF_018294505.1 Triticum aestivum | reverse complement strand
CCCGCTCCCAAGCCGAGCCGCGCGCCGCTGCCTCCCGCGCCTCGCCGCCGCTGCCGCGCTGCCGCCACCCTGGTAGCCCGCCGCC
Source organism: Triticum aestivum (assembly GCF_018294505.1). Taxonomy (NCBI): domain Eukaryota; kingdom Viridiplantae; phylum Streptophyta; class Magnoliopsida; order Poales; family Poaceae; genus Triticum; species Triticum aestivum. Next base: position 70,842,301 of record NC_057809.1, on the reverse strand, counting down.
CGAGCCCCGCCTCGCCAGAGGTACCACGCCATTTCGTTGCTGTTTGTTTTTTAAAAGAAAACCAATTCGGTTTTTTTAGAAAAAACCCTAGTTCGTTTTTTAGATCGGTTCACCGGTTTTTCCCGGTTCTTCTATTTAGCGGACGTCCGTCCATACGTTCGTTTTAACGAATGGTTTTTGCTCGTTATTTACAGACAAAGAACACTCGTTCGTTAGCCTGTTCGTCAGTTTTCTTTTATCGGATTTTTCCCGCGGTTATTTCTGATCGCGATTTCTGATCCAATTTTCATTCTAGTTTATCTTTTCGCTCGTTTGTCGGAATCAGGCGATTCAAGCTCCTAGATCTTCATCTCGAGACCCTCTTTTCATTTAACCAACTTGAACAAGCTTTTGTTACTGTAAAATTTGACCTAGGTGCAGATTAGTAAATGGATCTTGTTTCTTTCACCGTTTGAGTTTTGTTGCTCCGTTCGATTTGATTCTTTTTGCAAACTAGAGTTCTTAAGTTGAACTTTCTGGTTAGACCTTCTTATTTGAGTTTTACCCATGCTTCTTTGCTTGTTTTCTTCTGTATGCTATTGTTTGTTTGCGATAGAATTCCCGTAGTGCGAAGCATGTTATTTGGAGTCTCTAGGTTACGTGGATCGTCAGCAAGGCAAGTAACACTTTGAGCATATCCCTTTATCACCCAGTTTTATGCATTAGTTCCAATCCTCAAACATTGCATGATTAGGATGTTATTAATATGTGGGTTGGGAAGTAGTTGATGAGGTAGAACCTATTGCCCTGTTACATTCAAACCCTTGGGAGTTACTTCTACGTATTGCTTATATGCTATGCTATGCTCGTAGACGTGCTTTGAGTGAGCGAAATCCATGATAGATGTGACATTGATAATTAATGGTTCAACTTAAGGTGAAAACTTAAATACACATCTGGGTGGATTGAGGCACCTGGAGTACCCAGTGTTGCCTGTATTTTTTGAAAATCCCGGATTACCCGTGTGATCTTCCTATGGACCGCCACCCAGGCTCAAAGGGAACTGAGATGATTCATGCTAGAAACTTCCGTGTGCAGCCACAAGCTATTATGGGCTCTAGCATAGTTGAGTAAGTTACGTGAAACTCTCAAAGACGTAGATCAGCAGGTAGTGGGTTGTAGGTTTGGTATGGTCTACCGGGAGTAGAGAGTTAATGTTTCTGAAAGGCTGTGTCTCGGTCATCCGTTTCTCAAACATCTTGTAGTGCGAGAAATCCAATGGAGGAGATCGAGTCTTGTGGGGAAAAGTGTGCAAACCTCTGCAGAGTGTACAATCTAATCATGGTTAGCCGTGTCCCCGGTTATGGACATCTTGAGTATCTAGTACTTGGAGTATCTTAAGTAACTCATCACTCTAAATTAATATTGTCGGGTTGATAATTACTTTAATTGAGATTGAGTTGGAGGAACCTTCTCAATGATGTTTCAACTACCATGATAGTTAAATTAAAATCTATTCCTTTGTTGTAGGAAAAAATTGGCTTTTCGCAAAACTGTAACCATAGAGCTTTCCACCAGCCAAATATGCATGTAGTGATAGCATTATTCTGTTCTTGCTCTACTGTGTTACTTTTCCATCATATTCCATGTGCTAACCCATTTTCGGGCTACAATGTATTATGTTGCAGACTTTTCAGACAAAGAGTAAGGTTCGTTAGGTCGTTGTCGTGCAGCTCAGCAATGCCGTTGGAATTGATGGACTCACTTTATCTTCCAAGCCTTTCGCTGTTATCGTATTAGATGGCCTTAAGCCATATTTATTGTAATAAGTTCTCTTTAGAGACATTCGATGTAATAAGTGTGTGATTGCTACTCTGTTATAAATCCTCAAGTACTGTGTATGTCAGCATTATCGATCCAGGGATGACACTGAAGCACAGAGACTTGAGCGTTTGAGGTCGGGTCGCTACATGTGGCCTAGTTTTAAAAATAGGTTATTGCGGCCACTAGCAAACCGCGGAAAAAGAACTGCACTGACTACAAGAAAACAAATAAACAAGACAATAAGGAAATAAATAAGCAAAAAACTTACGCTAGACTATCATGGCTATTACACATATTACATCCACTGGGCATCAAAGTTCACCACTAGTGCAAATATAGGGAACAAAGAAGTATATAAACGCCGCAGCAAAACAAGTCCAGAACTGAAACCACTTCAGAACAGCTCAAGAAACAATATCCTGGGTACCCATAATGCTGGCAAGATGCTTAGCAAGCTTATTAACTTTCTCTTATTTGGCGCTTAAATCCTCCAGCACTTGCTGTTGCACCAGAAAGTATGCATCTGAATTCTGCACGGACTTCCTCGGTCATTCGGCTTCCTGTCGCATAACATCTAATCGATGTCTTTCAACTTGATGTTGAGACTCAAGAAGCTGAACTGATTCAGGCAGCAAGTTCGAAGAGCTGGTGCCAGTAGTAGTAGCCAGTAACTCGAACACTACATCAAGACAGGACTTTGGGTTTGTCTCGGTGTCTTCAATATAGTTTTTATCAGATTTCTTGGAGACCAACATGGATGCCTCACTATCTTGAACCTTATCTGCATTACTTCCTTTACCATTGCATAATGGGGTACTCTTCTCCAATATTTTATCCGCGTTCTAAAAGAGAAACAAACAAACACATCACAGGTTTACAATGTAGTATATGAAACTCATTTTGGTAAACTAGTTCAGTAGTAAGGTGGAAAGGATAACAACATGAAACAAACATATATCTATGTAGTATGGTCACTGTATGGTTTATATCATTCTAGTTTATGTTGCCAAATCAAGATAGATACAGTTCGAATCATATCTATTTAAGACAAAGCAGCATAGACAGAATATAAGTGTGGGAAACTACACAGCAATAACAACACTTGTAATGTGCATGGCATGAGAACATAATTGTTTATTCAATTGAAACTGAAATCAACATAGAGCAAGTTACAACAGCAAACACGTTAAAGAAATAGGTTTAAAACATACTGCTACCTCTTGAGCACTGCGTTGGATTTCCCCGAAGAGGAAATGGTGATGCAGCAGAGTAGCGTAAGTATTTCCCTCAGTTTTTGAGAACCAAGGTATCAATCCAGTAGGAGGTTGCACGCGCGTCCCTAGTACCTGCACAAAACAAATAATTCCTCGCAACCAACACGACAAGGGGTTGTCAATCCCTTCACAGTCACTTATGACAGTGAGATCTGATAGATATGATAAGATAATATTTTGGGTATTTTTGTGATAAAGATGCAAAGTAAAATAAAGGCAAAGTAAAAACAAAGGAAATAACTAAGTATTGGAAGATTAATATGATGAAGATAGACCCGGGGGCATAGGTTTCACTAGTGGCTTCTCTCGAGAGCATAAGTATTTTATGGTGGGTGAGCGAATTACTGTTGAGCAATTGACAGAATTGAGCATAGTTATGAGAATATCTAGGTGAGGGAGTCCTGGATTAGGGGGTGTTCGGATAGCCGGACTATACCTTCAGCCGGACTCCTGGACTATGAAGATACAAGATTGAAGACTTCGTACCGTGTCCGGGAGGGACTTTCCTTGGCGTGGAAGGCAAGCTTGGCGATACGGATATGTAGATCTCCTACCATTGTAACCGACTCTATGTAACCCTAACCCTATCCGGTGTCTATATAAACCGGAGGGTTTTAGTCCATAAGAAAACATACACATCAACAATCATACCATAGGCTAGCTTCTAGGGTTTAGCCTCTCTGATCTCGTGGTAGATCTACTCTTGTACTACCCATATCACCAATATTAATCAAGCTGGACGTAGGGTTTTACCTCCATTGAGAGGGCCCGAACCTGGGTAAAACTTCGTGTCCCTCGCCTCCTGTTACCAAGATCCGCCGGTTTTGACACCGACATTGGTGCTTTCATTGAGAGTTCCTTTGTGTCGTCGCCGTCAGGCTCGATGGCTCCTACGATCACCAATAACGACGCAGTCCAGGGTGAGACCTTCCTCCCCGGACAGATCTTCGTCTTCGGCGGCTTCGCACCGCCGACCAATTCACTTGGCCATCTGGAGCAGATCCAAAGCTACGCCCCTGGCCGTCAGGTCAGATTTGGAAGTTTAAACTACACGACAGACATCCGCGGGGACTTGATCTTCGACGGATTCGAGCCACTGCCAAGCGCGCCGCACTGTCCCGACGAGCATGATCTAGCTCTACCGCCGAACAGTGCCCTGGAGGCCACACCCGCATCGGCTTCGACTCTTAATTCGGAGCCAACCGCGCCAATCGAGGATGGCTGGTCGGACGCCGCCTCGGGGGCTGCGATCCCAACGGCGATTGAGCCGAACACCAGCCCCGCACTCCACGAGACTCGTGACTCCAAGGAGACGGAGTCCTCTCCGGACCCCGAAACCTCCGCGCCCCTGCCGATCAAATCTGATTGGGCGCCGATCATGGAGTTTACTGCCGTGAACATCTTCTAGCACTCGCCTTTCGGCAATATTATGAACACACTAAAGTCTCTCTCTTTGTCAGGAGAGCCCTGGCCGAACTACGGTCAGCAAGGTTGGGGTACGGACGATGAAGAAATTCAAAGCCCACCCACCACCCACTTTGTGGCCACGGTCGACGATTTAACTGACATGCTCGACCTTGACTCCGAAGACATCGACGGTATGGACGCCAATGAAGGAGACGATGAAGAACCAGCGCCTATTGGGCCCTGGAACGCCACCTCGTCATATGACGTATACATGGTGGACGCACCAAAAGATGACGACGAGGAGCGGAAGGACGCACCGAAGGCTTGTTCCCTCGAAAAGCAGTCAAAGAGGCGACGCAAGCGCCGCCCCAAATCCCGCCTCGACAGAAACAGTGATCACACAGACCCAACGCTGGAGCAGGGCGAACTGCTGCCGGACAGCGGCAATCCGGATAATCAAACCAAACAAATAAATCCTATCAAGGATAAGGATTCAGACGACATAACGCTGGACAGGTACCCGGAGCAGCAGACTGCTCGTAAAAGGCTTGTTGCCACTGTGAGGAGTCTGAAAAAACAGAAGCAAAGGCTCAAGGCCACGCAAGACACACTCCAAATCAGATGGAGTAAAATACTCAACACAGCAGCAAGGTACAGTGACAATCGCCCCCACAAGAGCTACCCAAAGCGGAAGCTGCTACCCGAATTCGATGATGAGGCCTCAGACCCCCCACAACCAAATATCAAAGCAGCCACCTAGTCGGATAGACGACCCCTCTACCAACACAGAGTGGCATACAACGCCGCTCACCATACAACACGCAACCAATGCGAGGGCTCGCACCCAAAGGACGGTGCAACAAGATCCATCTATGGACCACACAAGCGCGCCCCAGCATACAATGCAACACAACAAACATCCGAACAACACGGTACACCCAGCTACAGGGGTGCCGCACACCCCCTATGTTTCACCGAATTTCCAGAGGGATTCAAGCTCGTAAACATAGAGGCATACGACAGAACAACAGACCCTGGGGTCTGGATTGAGGACTACATCCTTCATATCCATATGGCTCGAGGAGATGATCTCCACGCCATCAAGTACCTACCCCTCAAGCTCAAAGGGCCAGCTCGTCACTGGCTCAAAGGCCTCCCTGAAAGCTCCATTGGAAGTTGGGAAGAGCTCGAAGACGCTTTTCGGGCAAATTTTCAAGGGACATATGTCCGACCTCCGGATGCGGACGATTTGAGTCATATAACTCAACAGCCCGGAGAGTCAGCCCGAAAGCTTTGGAACATGTTTCTTACTAAAAAGAACCAGATTGTCGACTGTCCGGACGCCGAAGCCTTAGCAGCTTTCAAGCATAGCGTCCGTGACGAATGGCTCGCCAGACACCACGGCCAAAATAAGCCGAGAACGATGGCCACATTAACAAACCTCATGACCCGCTTTTGCGCGGGGAAGGACAGCTGGCTAGCCAGATGCAGCACCAGCGACCCCAGTACATCTGAAGTTAGAGATAGAAACGGGAAATCACGGCGCAACAACAATAACAAACGGAGGAATAAAGAAGACATCACAAAGAGCACGACAGTAAATGCCAGATTCAAAAGCTCTTGGCCAGGCCAAAAGCCACCCCCTAAAGGCACCAGGGATGAACTGTCCAGCCTCAATAAAATTCTGGACCAAGTATGTCAGATTCATAGTACCCCTGGTAAACCTGCTAATCATACCCACAGAGAATGTTGGGTCTTCAAGCAGTCCGGCAAGCTCAACGCCGTACACAAGGGGGAGGATACACCAAGTGAAGACGAGGACGAGCCCCCCAAGCAAGACACGGGGGAACAAAAGCAATTTCCACCAGAAGTCAAAACAGTAAACGTGTTACACGTAATCAATGAAAAAAATAATGCGGCACTCCCAGGAAAGTATACCCAAGTGCCCATCACCACGAAGTCCTGCCACTGGTCATCTCAACCGATCACTTTAGACCATCGCGATTACTCAGAAGTTATCCGACACGCAGGATGGGCTGCCCTGGTATTAGACCCAGTAATTGGCGGATATCACTTCACAAGGGTCTTGATGGACGGCGGCAGTAGCCTAAACCTAATATATCAGGATACAATCCGCAGGATGGGGCTAGACCCAACACAAATTCGCCATAGCAATACTACCTTTAAAGGAGTAACGCCAGGCCCAGGGGCTCGTTGTACGGGCTCCCTCCTACTACAAGTTACATTCGGCTCCCCCGATAACTTCCGTCGTGAGCATTTAACTTTCCACATCGCTCCGTTTCAAAGTGGCTATCAAGCACTGCTCGGACGCGAAACTTTCGCTCGCTTTAATGCAATACCACACTACGCCCACTAGTAGAAAAAGGGTCAAACGTGAAGCACATTAGTGCCGGTTTGTATTTGAGCCGGTACTAATGGTACCATTAGTGCCGGTTCGAACGGATTTGCATTAATGCCGGTTCGTGTTGAACCTTTAGTACCGGTTCGTGGCACGAACCGGTACTAAAGGGGTGGTGGCAGGCTGGCGTCAGGCCGGGGCCCCACGATCACCTTTAGTACCGGTTCGTGCCATGAACCGGTACTAAAGGGGTCTGACCTATAGTACCTGTTGGAGACACAAACCGGCACTATAGGGCAATTTTCAAACTTGAAAAAATCATAACTAAATCATCCTAATTCATAAAAATACATATAATAAATCAAAATTTGCAGAACAAAAAGATTGATCCGCTGAAACAGAGTTTTTGGGCGTTTTAGACATTTTTTGGACGTTTTTAGCGCTTAGTGCTAGGGTTTAGATTTCAGCATTTAGGGTTAGGTTTTATGGTCTAAACCCTTAGTTTTTACTGTTTAGCATAGAGTTTTCGACGTTTTTAGTCCCGGGTTTAGGGTTTAGGACAATTTTTGAAATGACAAATTGTAAAAGGAAAAAAAGATATGCTCTAATTTATTGAATTTTTGTTAAATCTTGTCAAACCGGTCAAACAACTGATTCAAGAAATATATAGTGTTACTAAATAATTACGCAATAATATTAGTGTTACTAAATAAGTATCTCAGTTTTTTTGAATTTTGTTCAAATCTGGTCAAACTATGGTCAAACTGTGGTCAAACTATGGTCAAACTACTTATTCACGAAATATTAGTGTTACTACATAATTATTCAAGAATACTAGTGTTACTAAATAATTATTTCAATTTTTTGAATTTTGGTCAAATCTGGTCAAACTATGGTCAAACTGTGGTCAATCTATGGTCAAACTTATTCAAGAAATATTAGCGTTACTAAATAATTACTGTTTTTTTAGAATAATAGTTTCAAACTCAAACGGTGAAATGTGTGACTTCATGCTCAAGCTAAACTCCTAAGGGTTAATAGGATTGACATCTTAGTATTGTCAGGAAAACAACAAGTGCAGACTCGGAAACGAAGGAGAATAGAACCTGAAAGTTAAGCGCGCTCGGGCTGGAGTAGTGAGAGGGATGGGTGACCGGTCGGGAAGTTAGATGATTTGGAATGAGTGATCCACACTTGAGCAGTTAAGAGAGGTGATTAGAGACTAAATCATCAAATAATTCAGAAAAATTAAAAATAAAAAAAATCAATTTTTTTTCCAAAATTTTCAAAAAAAATATTCAAAAAAAACCTTTAGTACCGGTTGGTAACACCAACCGGTACTAAAGGTCCCCCGTACCAGGGCGCGAGCTCACGCCACGTGGTGGCACTTTAGCGTCGGTTCGTGCCGAACCGGTACTAAAGGGGGGGGCTTTAGTGCCGAAACTTTAGTGCCGGTTCCATAACCGGCACTAAAGGCCCTTACAAACCGGTACTAATGGTCCGTTTTCTACTAGTGGCCTCCCTCACACTCAAGATGCCCGGTCCACGTGGCATCATTACAGTGCACGGAAATATCAAGCGATCTCTGCGTGCCAAAGAGAGTGAGGCTGCCTTGGCCGCCGCACACTAAAGGCGCCCGGACAAACGAAAGCATCCGATAGGTCATCAAGACCTCAGATACAACTAATAAAGTCCGGCGCTGGTATTTATACGGAAATAAGTGGTCACACCCCTATTTGTCAATACAAGGGGCTCAACGCGCGCAGACAAGTGGCAATTTCTTATCATCTTGAATTATACATGGTTTCTTTAAAAACTATCCTTTTGCACGATAACTTTTTCACCTAACTTCCTCTCTTTTTACAGACGATCATCGTGCTACACCCGTCCAGGATACGGCACAACGGAGACACAGGCGCAGACGTGCAGCAGGGACCCGCTCCAAGGATTCTTTTTAGATTAAGACCCTGCGTAAACCTTTTTTACTGTCTCTTGTTGATACATATCCACCATTGAGAAGGATGCTGACGTCTTGGCATGTGGCCACACCAGAACAATGCACGTACCTGGACACACGGGGCTTCTTACAAAGGCCACTATTTAGGCCCGGTTTATACCACAAAGACCGAATACCTTAGGGAGTATTCGGCGTCGCGACTTTGGCCCTATATGCATCAGCTCCGAATCATTGTCTTTGGTCAAATGTTAGGTTTGCCCGGCTCTTGTGTTTTGGTGCCTTACGTTCCGCCTTGCCGGCTAAGGTAGCACCAGGAGAACTACTACGATTGTGCCCTGGTTCATCCGGACGAGCACCTCAGTAGAGAAAGCCGAAAACTGACTGTCATGATATAGCGTGAGACTGGTCAACCACTCGATGACCTGTGGGAATGTTAGAATTCCTCCGCCTTAACAAAGGGCCGTTTCCCGGCCAGGCATGTACGCACCCCGATATCGGGAGAGTGCGGAGCCACCAGGGGCTATCTAGTAGCCCCATTGTCAAACTCCTATGGCTAAGTGAAAGTGCTAAAGCATTATAGTCCGGTTGCCTCGCTCGCTCCGCTATCACCTCCTTAATAGGACCAAGACGTTGGGTTAAGTGTGAATGCGTGTTTTTGCGAGCACCTCCGCATTATATGTGTGAGGGTTGAAGCCGACGGCTGCAATCTTTCAGGTTATACACATGTATACATAAACGGCCGCCCAGGAGACATCATATTACTTTTAGGCAAAAGTATAAAAATAGCCTTATAAAAATTTATAAAAGCATTTCGCTTACAATGAGATTACATATCACTCAAACATAATATTTTTTGAGCACTGGGTCTCTATCAAACGGGCACCCTCAAGAACTTCTTCAAAGTAGTGCTCGGCAGCCTTTCGACCTATAGCCGAATCCCACGTTGCAACATTGGTAGCATCCATCTCCGCCCAATATGCCTTAACACGGGCAAAGGCCATCCGTGCACCCTCTATGCACGCCGACCTCCTCATCGTATTAATGCGTGGCACCACATCAAGGACCTGCTGCACCAAGCTGAAATAGCTGTTCGGTTTTGACCTTCCCGGCCACAGCTGATCCACAGCAGACCTCATAGAGAGTCCAGAGAACCTGTTTAGTTCGGCCCATTTGGCTAATTTGTCAGTCAATGAAAGTGGACGCTCGGGAGAATGGAATTGTCTCCAAAACAGCTGGTCTACTCCATGGTCTGTCTGACCCTAGAAGTACTTGGCCACATTGGCAGCGCTCGCCGCCAAATCCATATACACATCCTCCGAACTCCACATCCGATCCAGAGGGGCATACCGTGGATCTCCGAATTTCCTCCGCAACATAAAGGATTTCCCAGCTACAATATCCCCGGCTTCCCGCAGCTCCTCCTTCTTTGCCCTCATAGCAGAGCGGAGATCCTTTTTCTTCACAGCAGCCTTTTCAAGGTCCGATGCCCTCGCTTGGTTTTCTTTTTCAAGAACCCGACAATGGTCGGCGGTGGCTTTTAATTCTATAGCCATCTTGGCCATCTTGTCTCGGGTCTCGCCATGCGCGGCCTTCTCGGCTTGCAACTCTTCGGCCGCCTTCACAGCAGCCGCATTACCCAACCTCGCTTGTTCCTTGGCTCGGGCAAGTTCTGCCCGCCAGGCTTCAACAGTGGCAGCTCCATCTGCAGTCACAACATATTAAAGATACTGGCGTCATGCTGCTCTTCCTATGTAGAATTTACCAGATATTCACACTTACCCTATGCCTCGTCAAGCCTTTTGTTAACAAGCTCGATGTTGGCGTCTGCCGCATCCAACTGCCACTCTAAATGGGCAAACTCGCTAGTCCGGCTAGCCACCGGAGCTTCCATCACCTGCACATAGAGGCAGTATCATTATTTCCTGGGAATATGATCCTCTATTCGTTGTCGTTTCCGACGACAACCAGAGTCTCAGGGGCTACTATCTACACAGGGCACACCTAGCATGTGCAGGATTATCATACATTCTTTTACGTACCTCAAAGCCTATCAGTAGACTCATAAAAACTTCATGCAATCCGCTTTCGGCGGACGATATTCTCTCCATCACTGTATTTATTATCACACAGTGTTCATCTGAGATGGCCGCTCGCCCCACCAACTCCCTCAGAACATCCGATCGCACACTAGATGGTGCCGGACTCTTTTTTCTGCTCTCTTCGGGAGCCGGACACTGGGAGCTTCGGGGGTCAATGGGATTATCTTCTGGCCTCACCGGACTCGGAGAGGCCCTCCGCGACGACACTTCAGGGTCGCCCGCTTCTAGAGCAGAGGAATCCAGAGGAGGCGTTTCGCTCTCCATCATCTCTGGAAGAAGATCCCCCGAAGATGATCTCATTTGAGAGGGGCTAAGGCCCGAACTGCAAATTTATATGCGGTGGTTCTTTCCTCAGAAGAAAAAGATGGCATATTTGTTCTATTAAAATTATTTC